>NC_048595.1:9073943-9101443 GCF_003668045.3 Cricetulus griseus
AAGCATCTATTGTGCCCCAAGTGCTATTCTAATTTCTCAAAGGTCATGTGTCATTCATTCCTAATGGATGAGGACACTAAGACCCACAATAGTTTCACATGGCCTCAGGTTTGTAAGTGGCAGCATGGGGTTAAAGCTAGAGATCCAGGCCTTAGCTTGTTGCTCCCTGACAACTGGCCTTGCTGGGGACTTCCTATGTCATGGGCACTTACTAAGAGTGCTCTTAGGCCACAGGCAAAGCTTTGTCCCTGCCTGGGGGGGGGGGCACAGAAGGCTCCTGGCTTTGCGCACCCGCCCTGGCACTGGGCCGTTTGTTTCTTTAGCTGTGTCTGGCCTGCTGGCTGCCAGTGGGTACCGAGCTTAGAGGTGCTGCCACCCGCTGTGACTCCTTTCATTGCAGCTCCATCTTTGAAAAGACTGTTGGGCCACTTCTGTTCCTGCGTTATTGTATATCATCCTAATTAGTCTCTCTCTCTCTCTCTCTCTCTCTCTCTCTCTCTCTCTCTCTCTTTCTCTCTCTCTCTCTCTCTCTCTCACACACACACACACACACACACACACACCACAAACAAACAAAAGCACAAGAAACAGAAGAAAACAAAACGCACAAAAAAATAAAAATAAAAAAAGAAATCAGATAGCAGACAAATTTAAGAGTGTGTGTGTGTTTACGTATGTATTTACATTTTGCTATTTTTGTGTGTGCGGACATGTGCCTGCCTGCTCATGAGCACGTGTGCCATGGCATGTGTGGAGATCAGAGGACAACTTGTGTGAGTAGGTTATCTCCTTTACCATGTCAGTTCTGGGGACCGAACTCAGTTCGTCTAGTTTGGCAGCAAGCTCCTTTATCCTCTGAACCATCTTGCTGGCTAGAGCGTAGGCATTTAAAATACGAAGCCTTAGGTCTCAGGCTCGGGATAGGTGTAGCTCTATGGTAAAGTGCTTGTCTAACAGGTGAGGCTCTGGGTTCCATCCTTACTGTACTCCAGAGGTTGGCAGAAGAAGGATTGCAAGTTCAAGACAAGCCTGAGCTACAAAGTGAAACCTTATCTAAAAGTAAGTAAAGTTCCATGAAAAAAATTCTGCCCCCAACTTGGTTACTACCTTTTCCTGAGAACTTTCCAGTTAAAGGGTCCATTGCTTTGTATAATGGCCATAACAGTCTCCGGCTGAGGTCTCTCTCTCTCTCTCTCTCTCTCTCTCTCTCTCTCTCTCTCTCTCTCGTGTGTGTGTGTGTGTGTGTGTGTGTGTGTGTGGCACTGGTTTGTCCCATTTAAAAGACAAGGCAGCTGAGATCAGGGAAGGGAGGTTTGAATGGTGTGGAGAGGACACTGGTGTAAAGAGCAGGTTTTCTGGAGGCCGAGAACTTGCAGCCTCTGTCAGGTGCTTGTTGAACTTGTAAATCCGTGTTGCCTTGAAGGAACTGGTCAAAGCTATGTAAGTGCATAGCACTGACAACTGATGTCGTTAAAAATGTAACCGAGGGCTGGGGAAATGGCTCAGTATGCCTAACATGTACCGATCAATACCAGCACTCCATAAACAAGGAACAGTGGCACTTGGGAGACAGGGGCAGAAAGAGCAGAGGGGTCTATAATCTGTCTGTCTTACATCAGTGGGAGGGGGGATTAAGGAAGTCAGCTAAGTCTATGGAGCCAGAGAGCAGCAGATACAAAAGTAGAATTTTGGCTGAGGTTTGCTCAAAAGCACCCACCTCCAATGTGGTCTCTGTTCCCTTCCCTGAAGCGTTGTCTACCTCTGTCTGTTTCTGTGTGAGAACACGCATGGATACATGTATGTGCATGCACACGGCCGCACATGGATGCACCTACCAGCACACAGAGAAAGATAGACGACTTACCAGCCTGGCAACTCTGCCTGTTTCTTTGTATTGTCTAGATTTAATTTTATTTTGTGCATGAATGTTTTGCCTGCATGTATGTATGTGCACCAGGTGCATGCGTGGGGCCCTTGGATGTCAGAAGAGGACATCAGATCCCCTGCAACTGGAGTTCCAGATGGTTAGGAGTTAACCATGTGTGTGCTTGACCTTGAACTCTGGTCCCCTGCAAGAGCAACAAGTGCTCTTAACCACTGAGCCATCTCTCCAACCGTCTGGCTGTCTCTTGATAATAATACTGTATATGATTTTCACTCTCCCTCTCTTTGTCCTGCGCCCCCTCGTGTGTGTGTGTGTGTGTGTGTGTGTGTGTGTGTGTGTGTGCGCGCGCGCGCGCGCGCGCGTGCTGGAGTGTGTGTGCTTGGCTGTGCCTGGCCTCCAACTCACTGTGTAGCTGAAGATGACCTTGAATTTCAAATCTTCCTGCTTCCTCCTCCTGAATGTTGGAATTATGGGTGTTCACCCCTACACCCAGTTTATGATGTGGTGTTGGGATTTGAACCCAGGATTTGATGCATGCTAAGCAAGTACTCTATCTACTGAGCTACACCCTGATCTCTGCACGCAGTTTCTCTAAATACCCATTTACACATAGCCAGTGTTGTATGCTGAGCTTTTAGAGAGTGCCCACCTAGTGATTAACTTTAAACTTCTTTCTTTTTTGCAAAAGTAGGCTTTAAAAAAGGATCAGAAATCCTGGTGTTAGGTCCCAGAGGCCCTACATGGAGCCTCCTCTAAAAACACAAAGACAAACCCCAAGTCAGAGAAGGAACCAGCCCCTTTGTTCCTCAGAACCAAGTAATCCATCCTATAACACTGTTCTTTGCAAGAAAGTTCTGTATATAAGTTTCATAAATCCCATCTGTGGAGCCAACCCTCAACCCAGGACAGAATCTGCTAATGATCACTGCTTGCCAGGAGCCCACAGGAAACCACCAGTCATGTTGCAGGCTCCATGCCTGCCTCCTGCCTGAGCCTTTTCCAATAAAGCCTCTTTTCATGACTTTATAAAAACACTGCTCAGATCGGGTTGGGTCTCTGCTTCTTCCAGGGTGAATGCTGATGTCTGTGGGGCTGGAAGGAGCTCAGGCCTGCCTTTGAGACCAAGGAAGCAACGGGTTTTGACGGACGGACAGTTTCCTGCCTTGCGTCACCCCTTTCTCTTCAAGGACGGTCCTGAGGCTGTTTTGTGTGAAAGGTGGCTGTGTGGGACACACTAAGTGTGAAATACAGCTTCTCCACCTGGCAGATCTTCCTAGAAGTGGGTGCTGCCTCAACAATTCCCAAATGACTTCAGACATGAAAAGTAAACACCAAGTGTCTTGGTTTCCCCAGGTTTAAGATGTGGTTTGGTTGTCTAGTAGGGTTGTTGTTGGGACATGGTATCAGCTGGCACTTGATAGGTGTCCACTATTCTTCAGTTCCCTTCTTGCCCCTGCCATATTGTCAGCTAGATAGTCACCTGCTTCTTAATTTTACTTGCACAGTGTTTCAAGTTTCAGAAATGTTGTAAGAACAGAAACAGGAAGTTCAAGTATTGTTCATCTTTATAAACATTTCTTTTTTAATTTCTGTGTCTCTGTGTATGAGTAAGGTACATGCAGATGCCTGTGGAGGCCAGAAGAGGGAGTTAGAGCTTTTGAGTTGGAATTAGAGGAGTTGTGAACCCCCTGATTGGGTCCTGGGAATAGAACTTTGGTCCTCTGGAAGAGCAGCCAAGGCTTTAAGCACTGATCTAGTCATCAAGTTTTTCTTTATTTCCATTTGTCTCGGTAGTCCAGGCTGGCCTCCAATTCACTGTGTAGATGAGGATGGTTTTGAATTCCTGATTCTCCTGCCTATACCTCCCATACCTCCCAAGTGCTGGGATCACAGGTCTGCTCCACTGTTCTCCATTTATGCAGTGTAGGGTATAAAACTCTGGCTTCATGAATGCTACACAGATAGGAAATTAGAGAGAAAATTTGAGGGACAGGAGACTGTCTTTTGAGAGAAAAGCCCCTCACCCAGGTGTCTGGTGGCATGGCTGAGCCTCTTATTGTAGTAGAACAGGACTCATCTCAGTTATCAGCTCTTCAAGGCCCTTTTCCCTTTTTCCCAGCTGCATGCCAGCACTTTCCTGGAAGCCTCCCTGGAAAGCTCATTTTTTGGATAGACATGCACTAAAACCTTGTGCAACACCAGTGTCTTCTGATTCTACCTCCACTCACTATAACTCCATCCCAAGGCATCCTAGAGCCACCTGTAGCTCTCTTACCAGAAGAGAAAGAGAGAGAGAGAGAGAGAGAGAGAGAGAGAGAGAGAGAGAGAGAGAGAGAGAGGAAAATGGTTCTTAGGTATCTTTTGGAATGTAACTTCAGAATTGCTAAAATGTATACCTGACAGATGCCAGGCAATCTATTGCTTCTTCTCCCCCGAGAATACACCTGTATTCATACTTGCGTGTGTCTTACTTTCCCATACTCTCACTTGGGAAGCACATAACCCCTCTTGGGTGGGCTGAACTTTGTTCTGAGCACTCCTCTTTCTTTTACCTCCTATCCTTAAGCTTGTGTTGAATTCTTCTCTTCAATAAAATCTCCAACTGGGAGAGACAGTGGAAGCCAGTCATGCCATGGGCCCTCACTGCCCGTTCATGCCAGGGAACAGCAGAAGACATCTGACTACCAGAACTGGACCCTCACCCTCATCCCCAACTACACCTAGAAGAGGGGTCGCTGGAGACGTGGCACCACCGACACCTGGAGGAGCGACCACTGGAGTCTTGGATCCATCTGTAGAGGAAGGAATGGTGGAGGAAGAGGGGCCCCCAGAAGCCCAGGTACCACCACCTCTACCAACTGGAAGAAGAGATGGGCAGAAAAGGTAAGAATACACTCAACACACAAAGAGCAGCAGGGCAGCACCAGAAACCAGTGGTGCTGCAGCAGCAAGACCTGAACATCACAATGTAGATGAAGCTGAAGAAAACAACATTAAAAATAACTTTATGAAGACTATTAAGGCCCTTAAAGAGGAAATGAAAAATTGTTGTGTTTTTGTTCATTTTTTTTGGTTTGTTGTTTCAGTTTTGTTTCCTTTGGTTTTTCTTCTTAAATTGTGTTGTGCTTGGGGAATGTTGCAAGGGCAGAGGGCAGATGTGGGGGACAGGGAGATGGTTGGGAATTGATGCATTATGTGGAATATGAAAAAAATCAATAAAAGTCAAAATAAAACACTAAAAAGAATCCTTCCATTAAGGGATCAAGGGTCTGAAACTACATTGGAAAGCTTTCCTTTAAAGAGATGAACAAACAGGTGGTTGGCTTGAAACAAGTAGAGAAGCTCTGTTCTTAGCTAAACTGCCCAGCTGTAACTGGAGTTTTTCTTTCCCACCAGGCCCCATTGCTGCTTTAGGCCCAGATAAACACACAAAGACTTGTATTGATTATTAATATGTTGGCTGATAGCTAGGGCTTCTTATTGGCTAGCTCTGTTTTAATTATTAACTCATTTCTATTAATCTATGTATTTCCACATGGTCTTGGCTTACACGAGAATGCCAGGACCTGTTACTCCTTTGGCAGCTACATGGGGTCTGTTCTTGGTCTCTCTCTGCCTACCTTTCCCAATATTCTCCTGGTCTCCTAGTGCCACCTATCTTCCTTCCTCTATTGACCAAACAGTGTCTGATTCATCAACCAATAAGAGAAGCACATATACAGAAGGGTATCCCCCCATCACCCAGCCACTTCCAGGGTACTGCAGATATGGTTCCAGGAGGCTCAGCTATATCTTGGGCTGGGAGCAGAACTCAGCATCATCCACACGATGCTGCTTTTAAGGTCATGCAGAATGTAGTAGTGACAGACACTGGAGACTTGCGCCAAGTGTATGTAGAAAATCCCCAGACAGACAGTAGGTGGCAGAGTGAGAATCTCCACCCAGAGCCTTTGAATGGACTTCAGGTTAGAGTCTATTCGTAATCACATCACAGAATGTTGGGACTGACAGCCTTCTCAAGAGACAGGCCAAATGTGGTACAAATGTTAGCACTGTGGAAGCAGAGCTGTCAAAGCCAACTGAGGCTCCGTAAGGAAATTCTGCACCCTTGTAACGGTGCAGATATATTGGAACTTTGGTCCAATATATATCTATCTGTGTTCTAAAGTTTGTGAATGGAGTGACCACTCTGCACCATTACATATGGGAAGATGCAGCTCTCTTTATTATTTTATAGGGGCTCGTCTCTAAGAGTGTGCCTTGAATCACAGGAGGAAATTTGAATTTGGGGACTTTCGAATACTTTGGGGACTGTTAAGACTGAGGACTCATGAAGTTACATGAATACATATTTTTATCGTGTGATGCCCATGAGACGTTGGGATTCAGAAGGAGACTGTTAGGGCGTCCATGCAGAACATCCAACAGAGACTCATGACTTGAGGACTTATGGCCAGCCTTTGGCCCCTTTCTGAGGGATGGAGAGTCTTTAGGAGATGGAGGCTGGTGGGTCACTATAAAGGACCCAAACATTTGGAGAAGCTCACATGGAGAGTTAATATGGAAGTTGAGGGCAGGTGTTGTGAGAATTTGATCTGATAAGCCCATGGCATTGGGGTTACCAAGCTCTATGGGTGTTGTCTTCTCTGGGTGCGTGACTAGATAAGAACTGAGGACCAGGGTCCCTTTCCCTCTCTTCTTTTGGGTTTTTCGAGACAGCGTTTCTCTGTGGAGGCTGTCCTGGAACTCGCTCTTGTAGACCAGGATGGTCTCAAACTGACAGAGATCCGCCTGCCTCTGCCTCCCGAGTTCTGGGATTAAAGGCATGCCCCACCACTGCCTGGCCCGCCCTCTCCTTGGGATGGTGCAGGAACCAGCGGAGCTACAGCTTGGAGTTCCCTTTGGCACCCTGAGGTTACGGTGCAGCCCCTGAGAGCTGGATCCCCATACGGATGGCTGAGCTGGGGACGTGATACAGATTCTTCCTTCTGTCTTGTAATCATTGTGTGTGGATTTGATTTAGTAAAAAGCAAAACTGTACCCAGAATTCATGCTTTATCTGGTGCCCAACGTGCCTTGTCCCCAAATCACTCTGCCGGTGCCCACCGCCCCACATGGCGCATCAGCTCCTCCCGCTCCCAACCCTGCCTGTCAGTTAGGGCGAGCCCTGGCAGTGGCTGACCCACCCCCAGCCTCTGTTCTGTGTAACCTTGCCCCACTGCTGGAGCTGCCTGAGCAAACTTGGCTTAACTGGCTCTTAAAACCCCTGTTCTGCCAGCAGGGGCAGCAAGCTCTTCTAGACTCACCCTTCACTGCAGAAAAGGCTCTCACAGTCAGCACGTTTGGCTGCATTGGTGGCAGCTGCTGTCCAGCCAGCATGGTGCTTGCTAGGCCCCAGATGCTTCTGGGGCTCTTGTCCCATTGTCCTCCTCCTTCACCTCAGTCTCCTGCTGCGTTCTGAGGGAAGTACCTGCACTAGGCTGGGCCAGTCTGGGCCTCTGCAGCTCCAGGTTGTCTTCCCGAATGGGTCCTGCTCAGCTTGTACATACGCCAGGCATATTCTGGACCTGCTGCTTAGAGCATTTTCCTTTTTCATTGATAACCCCCCCAAATCCAGCTCAATCAAACGCTAAAATGCAAATACTGCAGCATACAGATAGACGCTCTTTCTAACCAAGTTTGTTAGGTACAAATACTCTGCTGTGCCCAGGCATATAGTTCATTTTCCCCCATCCTCCTTCTGGGGTCTACCGGAGTTGTGCCTAGGACTCAACAGGTGCCAGATTGGGGGCTGGCCTAGGTGGGACCTCCATCCACACGACAGTCAGCTCCTGGAGCGTTGAGTCAGAGTAGCTGCTAGCTCTACAGGACCTGCCTTGGCACCACAACTCTGACCTCTGCTGGCCAAACATCATTATTACATCCTTAAATCAGCACGAGCCAGCTATCTGATCATTGGCTCTGTCTGCTGGTCAATCAAGATGATCACACCTACAACAATTCTCCGAGGATTATAACCAAGGTAAATTATTTGACAACTTTAAACGTTAGACCAATAAATAAATAGGCAGATAAATGAACTAATGAATGACTAAATAAATATATGAATAAGAGTTTATAATTTATAAACCTTTCCCATGTCAATGGCAGGAAATACCACTCTGCAAGCAATTAGGACCCTGCTCATTTCTGCTCTGGATGGGAAGCTAGGAGGGATGACCAACCTAGCTGGGATGAATACATTTTTAGCTATAGCTGTTATTAGTCTGGCAATTCATATTGTATCTTTAAAATGGTTTGATAGCATTGCTAAAAATAATGAACTGACTAAAATGATACGGATTTTGGAATATGATAATGAGAAATAAACTGAAAAAATGCAGACCATGGAGAGCGGTTATGAGGACTTGGCAGAAAGGAAGGAAATAAGCAAGACATAGAGCTAGTCACCAGGGAAGGCCAGGAATCTTTGACAGATAAGATTAAAGTTTTTAGAGGTATTTACAAATGAGGAGAACAAGAAATTGACTGATTTATTTCATGAAAGCTTTAGAAAAACTCACTGTTCAGGAGATTCAAGCCCTACAAAAGGCAACTACTAGTAAATTCCAAGCCTTAGGAGAACTTATTAGAACTGATGGTTGATGATATGAGCGTTCCGATGGAAGAATTCAGAGGGGTGTCAAACTCAATGCTACCTTATAGAATTAGAGATGAGCAGCCCAAGGTTGTTAGTACACCAACCATGATTTATCCTATTACCATTTGTGAAAGTCCAGCAAGTGACAATTATCCCAAAGGGTATACATAATGTAAATGGGAACCTATACATATATGAATTAAAAAATGTTAAGGAATCGATAGTTCCTATTGTATGAATTCAGCATATATGAGGCAGGTGTTGAATAACATGGTCCTCTCAGAACAAAGTTACCCCAAATGACTAGAATCAATTAGTCACAGCAGTTTTAGAATATGGTCCGCAGTTAGAATGGAAAAGATGGTTGAGGGAAGAAGCTAAGGTCCTTGAACTACAAGGCAAGGCTAGAGTTTTTGAGATTTCCTAAGATCAAATACTGGGTGAGGGCCAGTATGCAGATACAAATAGGCTACATTTGATGAACCCATCTGTCCCTATGCTGTACAATAGGCTTAAGTGCTTGGGACAAGATGCAAGAATCAAAAAGGAGAACTGAGGCAAATACTAAAGATACAGAAGGCTCAAAAGAGCCCTTCACAGACTTTTTGAAAAGATTGACTAAAGCTGTAAATAGAATATCATATCCTGAAGTAAGACAAATACTAAGTTGATATTTGGCTTTTAAAATGCTAATTTGCAATACAAATTTTAATTGGACCCTTAAAGATCAGATCAGTACCCATGGAAGAATGGGTCCAACATATAGTCAATATTGAGTCTTTTGACTATGAGGCTTGATTAGAAGTTATTTCCAAAGGCTTAAAAAGACACCAAAATGTCAAATGTTTTAATTCACAAACAGGGTCACCTAAAAAGGGATTGTAGATCCTAGAAACAATATTTCTTCTAATCCCAACAGAAGTCCCTTGCCTTCTGGAGTATGCAAAGGTTTGGCAAAGGCCAACATTGGACCAATAGATGTAGATCAACAAGAGACAAAGAAGGCAGCTCTTTACCATCAGGAAACATTCTGGGGGTCCTCTCACAGGCCCCCATGTCAAATATGGTTCATTCATTCCCAGTCAGTGCGGGGAAACTCCTCCCCAGAGCAATGAAAAGATCCAGTGTCTATTGTAAAAAGAAACATACTATTTTGCATGATAGAACAGGTTTGAAACATTAATGAAAAAAATTCCAAGATAAACCATAAAAGAAATGTTTTGGCAGACTTGTATAAATGATCAAAGACAAAAGCTAAGGATATGAATAAATGACATTTTAGGTGAAGATCTTTTGGACACAGAGGCAGATGTGACTATAATTACTCCAAATCTTGACATCAAAATTGGTCTCTTCAGGAGATAGATGTTCAGTTTTTAGGGATTGGAACCCTGTCTTAGGTATAACACTTCACAAAATGGGTTGAATATACAGGGGCAGAAGGACAGAGGGGAAAATTGAGGCCCTATGTGGCTAATATATCAGTGAATCTATGTGGCTTTGATTTGTTACAGCAATGGAATACCCAGATTAACAGTCCTCTAATAGTAGAAACAGACCATAAACTAACTCATGTTTCTGGGTAAAATATTAAAAGGTTTACAAAAAAAAATTCACCAAACATTCAGGCTGTACAAAAACAGGGCAAAACAGCTGTTGACCTCTCAGAGGTACCAATAGCCCTACTTTTCAAATGGTTAACTGACATACATGTCTGAGTTGAGCAATGACTTTTGACATCAGAAAAACTACAGGCCTTTGAATAACTGGATCAGCTAAATGCTCAACATATTGAAGAATCAACCAGTATTTAGAATTCTCTTTTATTTG
The DNA here is from genome assembly GCF_003668045.3 of Cricetulus griseus. Lineage (NCBI taxonomy): Eukaryota > Metazoa > Chordata > Mammalia > Rodentia > Cricetidae > Cricetulus > Cricetulus griseus. The sequence continues at coordinate 9,084,299 of NC_048595.1, forward strand.
TTATTTAAAAAAACCTGGAAAATGGAGAATGCTAACAGATTTGAGAGCTACGAATGAGGTAATTCAGCTGATAGGTGTAGTGATATATTCACCCCCCACCTGTAGCACGCCTTTTTGGGCGTGGTTACAAGTGCAGACATGACTGGGGCTTGAAGCCCCTTCTTAGGCTCACAGAGAGCATCATCAGGGTTGTAGGGTCTGTATGCCTGGAGCGAGAGTGCCTCGGCAATCACTTATTTCTGTTTAAGTTCTTGCCCCTAATAAACTGCACTTCAAGCATACCGGTTTAGTGTATCCTGATTTCCATGCCCATAGATAGGCTTTCTAACACCTGGAATTCTTTTGCCTTCTCTGTTGCCTAAAGGATGGTTTATTTTAGTTATTGATTTGAAAGACTGTTTCTTCACTCTACCTCTACAAGAAAAGGTTGGGGGAAATTTTTCCTTCATGGTGCCTGCTTACAATAATTCTTAGCCTGTTAAGAGATTTCAATGTTAAACAGGGAATGTTAAATAGCAGCACCTGATGGGAGAGGGCGTGTGTATATGTTTGTCTTATTGGTTGATACATAAAGCACTGTTGACCAATAGGAAGCAAGTTAGGTGGGACTAGGAGAGGAGGAGGATTCTGGGAAATGTAGGAAAGGGAGAGAGTAGCCGTGTGAATCTGGGGAAGGGAGGATGCATGCTGCTGGCGTCCTCAATAAGTCTTTATAAAATATATAGATTAATGGTTATGGTTGATACTTAAGACAGAGCTAGCAAATAAGAAATCCTAGTCATTGGCCAGCAGCATTGTAACTAATATTAATCTCTGTGTGTTATTTGGGGGCCGTAAAGTGTCGGCGGAACTCAGATGGCTGGCAGAAAGAGTTATCGTTACAAATGGCACCCAACATGAGGGACGGATTTCCACTTAAAACTTGACAAAAGCATAAGAAAGGATTTTAGAAGCAAAAGAACAGAGACAAGCATGACTTCTTGGTAGCAGCATTTTCTCGGGTGGTCTCTGTTTTGCTAGAGACGAGCAGAGACTCAAGTGGCTCCCTTAAAGGAGGTTTCCTGACTCAGCATAAGTGGAAAAAACTGCAGGGCTCTTTTAAGAGGCCTTGCTAATAATTGAATGGTGTGTACAAGCAGCAGGCAGTGGCAATGACCACATCTCCAAGCCGGCAGCATGCTCCTTGATGGCAGTATAGACCAAGGCAGTGAGCACAGCTCTAAGTGCTGTGGATAAATGTACCCTCCGACCTTGGAAAGACATCGGCTAAAACAGCCATGGCTTTAGTTTTAGCAATGTTATTGAGGAGATAAAAGTCTCGTGGCCAGAAAAAGATAAAGATATACAGTAAAAACAGATTCAGAGGGAAAAAGTAAAACCTCTAAAGGTTTACAATGTTTTTAAAAATATACACAGGCTTGTGAGAGAAAAGAAATGGGATAAAGTAATTAAAAGAAAGAAAGAAAGTAATGATTGCACACACCTTTAATCCCAGCACTCAGGAGGCAGAGGCTAGCAGATCTCTGTGATTTCAAGGCCAGCCTGATGTACAGAGTGAGGTCAAGGGCAGCCAAATTTACACAGAGAAACCCTGTCTTATAAAAGGAAAAAAAAAACAAAAGAAATAGAGTTATAAAAATAAATAAATAAATAAATAAGCCACGTAAAGATAGGAAATACACACAGAGTCTGGATACTATATGTTATACTGCTGTCTTTAAATTGTTTGATTGCCAAGGAAAGAGCTATAGCTGCTAAAATACATTTGATTATAGGTGCTGCTAAATTAATCCAACTTACATATTTTAAAAATGCTTTGACATCTAAATTTAAATATAAGGACAGGTTACTTGGGAAAAGAGTTTTTGCTTATGTGTCCACAGAAAATGTAAAGCTATGGATTCCTTCTAGACTAATATGGTTTGATGAAGCAAGACCCCGTGAAACAGTGTCCCAGGTTATCCAACGTCTAAAACAGCTAAGATGATACAGCCTTACAGACTGCAAAAACAAGGACCTGGCCAGGTTTCTGTGTTTTATTATGATCCCCATGGTATGGACATCGCCTCCACCCAGCAGGAAGCAGGAATGCCCAAATTCCCAAATATTGTTTATAAATGTTTGTTTTCATTTCAACAGGGTTGGTTATAAATGGTAATGATCACAGTCAATCTCCTTTTAAAGGAAAAAAGGGGAATGCGATATAGAAATAAAAACTTTACATTGGTATGGATTTTCATTTATTGATACAAATTTAAGGTTAAATTTGTTATATGTAAATTTCTCCTCTTGTTTGGTATTGTGCTTATAGAGATCTTTTAAAATGTAATGCATAATTAAATAAAGATTGTACATAGTCAGGTATAATAGTCAAAACCTACAGTTAGGTTAGTTAGGTTTTCTAGATATACAGAGATATCTAGATATCTTTAAACCTTTCAAAGACCTAGAGAATATATGACATTTAAATGATTTAGGGTTTTTCATGACAGTGAGACACAACTGCTCCTGGCAATCAATTACATCAGAAAGGAAGATGGGCATTATGGAGTTTGCTTTCAACGTGGCAAGATTAGCCATTTGGGCAAGAAAGTGCTCTTGCCTGGACTGTTTGTTGCTGTCTGGACATGCAGGACGCATTGTAAAATTGTAATGATAAATCTTTCCATTTATCAAGCCATCTGAGTTCTGCCCACTGCCACATTAGGGCCCCAAGTAACACAGAGAGACTTGTATTAGTTACAATGCTGCTGGCCAACGATTAGGATTATGTATATGCTTGCTCTGTCTTAAGTATCAACCATAGCCATTAATCTATATATTTATAAAGACTTATCTTATGAAGGATGCCGGGGGGGGGGCATGCATCCTCTTCCTGGGATCACATGGCGGCTCCACAGAGAAGAGAGGAGGAGAAAGAGGAGAGCAATTTCCTGGTTGTCCATGCTTGTAGTCTGAGTCTGCTTGCTATGTCACTTCCAGCCTGGATCACAAGACTTCTCTTTACTATATTTCCCAGGATCCTCCTCGACTCTTAGTTCAGCCTAACTTGCTTCCCTATTGGCCAACAGTACTTTATTTATCAACCAATAAGACAAACATATACACAGAAGAATTTCCCCCATTGGAAAATATCTGCTGAACTTACCAAACAAGACAGTCTTGAAGGGTTCCTGCTTCATGGAAGAGTCTGCCAGACACACTGTGGCCTATAGGCTGAAGACAGATGCTTCAACCTTACAGAGGAACTTTGGGTGACTGTCCAGGCAGTGAGATGTCTCTGTCAGATCTAGAGTTTATATATTATCCTTCTGTGGTCTTTGATGGAGTTGAAGACAGATAGTTATGGTTATAGTTTTCTTTAGTTATTATGAAAGATAAGTTACATATAAGACAGACTCACAAAGATAGGATAGATGATAGAATATTTTCTTTAAAATTTTGCTAAATGTTAATGAGATAAATTTTGTAACTATAGTTCTTACTTGATAACTGTTTTGTTATATATTTTACTATGTTAATGTTAAAACCCTTCTTTTTATTTAGAAAGAAAAGAGGAGATTATGGGGGAGGCACTTCTGTGTATATGTTTGTCTTATTGGTTGATAAATAAAGCACTATTGTCCAATAGGGCAGCAAGTTAGCTGGGACTAGGTGAGAAGGAGGATTCTGGGAAATGTAGGAAAGAGGTAGAGTCGCTATGTGATCCCAGGTAAGAAAGGACACATGCCCCTGGTGTCCTTGATCAGATAAGTCTTTTTAAAATATGTAGATTAATGATTATGGTTGATACTTAAGACAGAGCTAGCAAATAAGAAATCCTAGTCATTGGCCAGCAGCATTGTAACTAATAATCTCTCTGTGTTATTTGGAGGCCCTAATCGGGCGGCAGAACTCAGGTGGCTGGCGGAAAGAGTAATCATTGCACTTACTCTTTGCCAATATTCCCTGTGTCAGCTACCAGGTGAGGAGAATGCTGGGAAGAGGAAGACAGAGTTGCCAGGGAGATGCCATCAAAGGAGAAATATGCCAGAGAATTATGGGTAAGCCACAGCCTCATGGTAATACATTTTCAATAGAAATGGGCTAATAATTAAGAGAGAGAGCTGGCCAATAAGAAGCCTTAGCATTGGCCAAAGAGTTTATAAGCAATGTAAGCCTCTGTGTATGTATTTGGGACTAAAGAGCTGCAGGACCAGGTATGACAGTAACTTTGTTGTCAGAAATCATGACAAAATTGAGGGTAAGACTGATGCACCCCTGTAATTCTAGCACTCTGGAGGCAGAGGAAGCCTCCAGAGCACTCTGAGAGTTCCAGGCCAGCCTGTTCTACAGAATGAGTTCTAGGACAGCTTCCAAAATAATACAGAGAAACCATGTCTTGAAACACAAAACAAAACAAAACAAAAACAAAACAAAAAACAAAAACCTATTGACTACTTTTAGAGAGTTTCTTTGAAAATCATTTCTCAGCAGAGACAGAAGCAATGTGGGTGGAGCTGTGACAAGTGACCTTGCCCTCAGGGGCAAACAATTGACTTCTTCATTAGGAAGGGTGAGGTCATAGTCAGTAAGGATTCACCAGTGACAGTGTGACAGCATGGCATTTATTCTACACAGACCTGGGTAAACCTTCAAAAATTTCAAAGACCATTTTTATGACTACAATATGTATTTTACCTAATGAAAGAGTAGAGACTGTGTCTGGATCCAAAGCATGATATTAGTGGTGTAGGGAGGGGACAGATGAGACTTTGTTGAGTAGGAAGCCAAGAGGTCTTTGCTTGCAGATCCTCATTTCTTCCGGGATGAAGAATGGCATTATTATCTCCTTTCCCAAAAAAACATCTAAGTAAGCAAAGGCCCCAGCTGAATCATAGGTCTTCCTTTCCCCATTTACAGAAATCCCAAGTTTACTGTCAAATGCTCTTGATGTAACTGATGACAGCATTTATAAGTTTCATAGAGCAGGGGAAAGAAAAACACTTCTTATCAAACAACAATAGACACCCATGAAAACCATCTTCCACATGGTACCAGCTCACAGGGACCCCCTGGTCTTCCAAGCGCTTCTTGTAGAGCAAGGCATCATCACGGAGGATGTCATGCTCACAGCTCACCAGAAATGTCTCAGGAAGCTGAGCAATGGTCTTGTCATCTGCTAGAAGAGGTGAAAGTTCTGCATTCCAAGTATGTTTGGTTTCTAGATAGGCTGCCTCATTAAAAGGCCCAAGAATCTCAGGTTGTGGATCTTGGCTCCAAAATCTTCTGGGAATGTTGTCATAGCTGAGCCATTTCCTGTATTTCTTCCACTTGTCCAGAGGTATGGCAGAACCTGTCAAAATGGCATCTTTCCAAGAGGGGTCAATGACCAGGTATTTACACATACACATAAACATGAAGTCTCTGGTAAGTAATGGCACATTTTTGTTCTGTTGATGTGATGGTAACTGAAAATTGATGAAATTCACTAGTGGACAAATCAGGATTTGAGCCTTGATCTGGGGTAGACTGGGAATGCAGGTTAAGGCCTGAGTGACAATGGCTACAGCCCAACCTCCAATACTCTCTCCACAGAGAACTACCCTGGATGGGTCCACCCCAAAGGATGCCAGGTTCTTCAGGAAATAGATGGAAGCATTCTGGCAATCATTGATAAGGACAGGGTGATGGTAGCCAGGAAGCTTTCGGTACCTAAGGAGCAAAGAGGAAAATCTGTGAGCCTCTTTACAACGGGGTCACTGGAGGCCATTTCAATCATCGTCCTCTACTCTCAAAAGGGACCAAACCTGACTCCATCCCCTGAGGGATCCTAACAAGCAAACATGGAAACACGCACTTTTCTTCATGGACCTGAGGGCCCTTGAGCATGAGGGAGGCCAGGACGGTCCATCGTCACCCACACTGTGCTTCCCATAGAGAGCACACCCTGCACAGAATCCACCAAGTTCCATCATGGTGTCTTAGAAAACAGAGCAACCAGCAAAGATGCAGGAAAAGCTCCTGGAACTCTTCTGTTCCACCTCTTCCTCGATTCACCTTTCCCTGATGTGCTGGGCACACAGTGAACATTGTGAAAACCACACTTTAAGTCACCATCTATGTTAGTAATAATGCGTTCATTCTAATGTTTATTTTCCTGTGACCAACAGCAGTGCTAGGACATTAGGCAGTTGGACTCTGATAGGGAATGTACTGTGTATGTTTATCTTATTGATTGTTAAATAAATTACTGTTTGGCCAATGAGACAGCAAGTTAGACTGGACTAGGAGTCAAAGAGGATTCTGGGAAGTGTAGTAGAGAAGTGTGATCCAGGCAGGAAGCAACATAGCAAGGAGACTCATATTTAAGCGAAGGAGAAACAGGAAGCGTCCCTCTTTTACCCTCTGCTCCTGCTCCAGTGGCACAATGTGATCCACCGGCAAGGAGGGACGCCAATAAGGCCTCCGATAAGGTAAGTCTTATAAAATATATAGGTTTATGATAGTTATGACTGAGCTAACAGATGAGAATCCTAGTCATTGATTGGCCAAGCAGCATTATACCTCATACAAGTTTCTGTGTATTCATTTGGGCCTAACTCAGGCGGGTGGCTCGCGGAAGGCTCACACGTGGCGGTGGGGCTCAGGCGGCTTTTGGAGGAAAGATTTATTGTAACAGACTCATTTCTGCGTTGACAATGATGATGACTGGTCCTTGGAAGAACTCAGAAGCCTGAAGAACAGTAGTATCATAGGCCCAGGGACTGTCCAGTGGCCGTGCAAGAGCAGAGATGAATCCTCAGGCATGACAGTAAGAGGAAGCAGAGAAGCTGTGCTGACAGAAGAAGCCCAGTCCAGCAGTAGACAGACAGTAAGGGAGGCAGAGGCAGCAGTGGCCACAGCAGGAGACACAAAAGGAGAAGGAGCAACTGGAGCTTTAAAGGACCAAGGATTCCACACCCTCCCTGTCAGGAAATGTGAATAAGGGATTGTCAAGGCCTGGGGAATTGTGACCTGCTCGACCATGTCAGGAGTTGTGTATTAAAAAACTAACAAACAAGCAAGAACACCCCATGTCTGGGCCCCCTTTCTGTGGTCTAATGCTATCCAGATGGTTCCCATAAATACCCTACCATATCGGAGTCACCAATTGTCTCAGGCCACTCACCCCACCATCAGCACCACCGAGTCTGTCTCACTGGCCAAGAGGCTGCACAGGCTTTGGTAACGGTCTGCAAGAGAAGACCCAGTGTTAAAGCAGTGACAAGAGCCAAACACTTTCCACCACAGCTCTGGGACAGCAGCTACCTCGGTGGACCCAGAGAGTAAATCTTCTCTCTGAAGTCAGAGAAGTTCAGAGGCTACAGCAGGTAAAGGGCAGGAAGAGACAAGCGACAAGATTGGAGAGGACACCCAGGGTTGTGAGAGGTGTGCTGAAGCAGGGGCAGGCTCTGAGTGCATTTGGGGACCCTTCTTCTGGGAAGATGAAAGGTGGAGACAGGACACTGTGTTTTGGGTTCAGCAGTGCAGGGGAGGAAGTGAACGGATTCTCTCCACCATGTGTCAGCCGAGCTGAGGAGAGTGCATGCATTTGAGAGTGTTGTGAGAAGGCAGAAATGGCCACGGCCCCGAGCAGAGAGCAAAGGAAGGAATCATATCCAGTTCCAGGACAGCCCTACTCTGACACGCGGCCCCTATCTAGACTCAGACCACATAAAATATATTGCTATGTAAGCTAAAACCCACTGCCTGGGGTGAGCTCTGAGGTCTCTGCCCATCCTCTCTTTAAGAGGCTCCAACTTCTTCTTCCACTAATCCCCTCCTGACAGATCCCCATGAGACAGTGTTCCAGATCCCACGTTTGAGGAAAATCTGCCCTCCCCCTCGAATGCCAGCTCCTCACCCAGGCTTCCAATCATTGCACCTCCTCCATGATAGAAGATGATGCCTCGCCGGGGTTGGGAAGACGCTTTCTTGGGCTTCAGCAGCCTCACAGGGATTGTCCCAAAATGCAAGTCAGTCACCAACACGTTGGGATCCTTATTTATCGGCATTAGGCCTTCAAGAAACTGTAAAAACCGGGGCATGGCGCAAATCCTCAGTTTCTCAAGTATGTTCCCCTGCAGTAGGTGAAGGGTGGAAAGTGAGGCGTAAGAGACAGTGGCGGGTGAGTGGCTGCTGAAGCCACTTAGCACTGCTCAGGTGTGTTCACCATTCCTCGCCTGCTTTCTCCACATGCAAAGGGGTCATGGGGACAGAACTCACTGTGCATTCTCTTCATATAGGGGGCCTGTTGGAAATTTTCTTCCCATGAGGTCCTGAATGATGATGCTGTGATAGGAGTGTTGGCCTCCCTCCATCAAAACTCACAGTGAAATTACATTGCCTGTGTTAAGAGGCTGGCATTTCAAGTGGTACCCTCTTAGTTAATTAAGTATTTTATGAGGCAATCATGATAAGTGTCTTCGTAATAGACTTCTGAGGAGGGAGGTCACCAGGTCTTTCTGTCCTATGAGCATAGGCATACCTTTCCTTTTCTACTAACAGGTAACATAAGATGGCCTATTGCTGGGACCACTGCTCCTAGGGCTCCCCAAATCCCAAGAATGGGTACAGCTATTCATCCTTGCCCTGGGTTGCACCAAATTGCTTCGTGAGGTTACAACAAGCCAACAGAGGTGAAGAAATCAAAGGAAACCCATGGATAATCCTCAGGATCAAAGAGCCAGGTAGCTAATTGAGGCAATTGATAGAATATTTTCATTGTATTATAACATGGTAATACATGCCTTTTAGTGTGTCTTTGGACACTGAATCTCAAGGCCAATTTATATTTTCATGAAACCATCAACAGTGTGTCTTGAGAATCATACCCCACAGGTGCATTCATAATCCCACTAATTGTCATGGGATGGTTTGCAGGACCTGCTTTATTACTCTACCCATCCTGTGTAAAATCTCCGTTGCATAGACTGCAGTTTGCTAATCTGTTAGTGTTGTACAGATTGAGAATTAGCCTAAATGGAATACAGGAGCACCCCAAGAATAGAGGATGGAGAATGAGAAATTTACTCAACAGGTTGCAAGGAGCAGGCATAGCTATAGAATCCTTGGGAGTGCTATGGTCCACTAAGACATATCTGAAACCTGGCAAAGTAAGTGAGAATATCTTACATTGTCAAGTTTCTCCAAATATTCCTGGACTGCTGGGTTGTTGGCATATTTACACATCCCACTTTGCCCAAGTTGCATACCCACTGAACAACTTGGCAATAAGAGTGACCATATGGAACTCAGACAAATAGCACAAGAGACTTTTAATGATGCTAAGATCACCTTTTCTCAGAAGGTTTAGATTACTGTGGGACAGGCTAAAGAGCTGTGTGTACTTCTACCCCAGTGTGGACAACAGGTGTGTATGGGGCATTAAATGAGTCAACCTTACCCAAGAGAGACTAGTAAGTACACTTCATAGAACCTGTGCATTTCTGGGAAGAATGAGAATATGTCTCCATGGACATCATTACAGGTTTCTTGCCACATTTTCCATGTACGAAGGAACCATCAACGCCTCTATCCAGCATCTCCCACAACACAGTGGTAAAGGTGGGCACTCACAGAGAATTGACAGCGCCAAGAGTAGCTGTTTCACAGACTCATGAGGCAAACAGGAGGGAATACACTCAGGACCAATGACATATCAACCACCATACAGTCCCAGTGGGCCTGGGTTATTATTTAACAGATTATTAGAACAAGAGTTAAAGAGCTTAAGGACAGAGACAACTCACAGGGGTGAAAAGCCCCCCCCCCCCAGGCCATCGTTTGTTAAATGAAAACCACAGGTACCAGAGAGAGGTTTCCTCCTTACACATCATTGCCCAGGCAGGCACCAAAACCCAAAAAGGCTCTTGCCTCTGCAGTTGGTAAGACTATTGCTAGAGACACCGTGTGGTCTGGTTACAATGCAGGGAGAAATAAACCTGGGACAGAGGTGAAAGTTTTCTTCTTACTGGCTGTCTTTCATAGTGCCCGAAGGTGCTGTGTGCACTGCTGGAAGAAAACTGTAACAGGATGCCCTGCTCAGCTTTGGTCCCTGCATGCTATTGTACCAAATGCCAAGCAAGGTGTACATGATTGTGAAATGGTAACATGACCTTTGTGGGACAATCAACAGCTTCCCATTGCATGTGATGCCTACTACATATTAGTGAGTTCATGTCTGGTACTGTAAGCCAAGACAAAATCCGGTGTCTAGGGAGGCCATAGCTACCAGAGGGAAGCCCTGATAGTGTTTGCTGAATGTGTACGATGTGCTTAGCAAACTGCCTTCTGAACATTTGTGCATAAGCCCAGCAACCACTGCTGCTGTTGCCCTCAGAATTCCTTTTCAGTGGATGTTGTATCTCAGAGGAGCAACAACCACCAATGACTCTCCTAAGAGCAAGTGACTACTGATGTGGTTGGCACAGGGCTCTCTGAGCAGAGGTGCAGAATGGAGGTTCTCAGGCCTGTCAACAGCAAAAGGCCCCAAAGGACTTGAATATCTGAGACCAGAGGCCACGTTCTTAAGAAAGACACTCTCCAGCTCCATATCATACTGCTGGCTGCTTCTTCCTCAGAGGCCATCACTGCACTGCCCAGACTCCCTTGGAAGCCATCGAAGACACTAATGCAAGTGTGAAATGACATAGATGTCTTCCTTCACCGAGCCAGAAATCTATGAGGAGAATAACCCCAAACATGCCATTCCACTCCTGCTCTCCACCTCTACACTAAATAATAATTGATTGTCAACAATTTTGAACAATGCTCAGGAATGTATGAAACTTTCAAAGAATGAATAAGTATTCTTTTGTATTGGTGTTGAGGACAAAAAACAAGGCCAAGCTTCTCCTTTGGGGACCATGGAATGTTTCCAGGCTATTTTCTCTCCCAGGTAAACATCTTCTCTCTCCTTTCTCTGCTTTGGGCTGTGGGAACATCAACCACTTGGGTCTCTTCATGCTCACCATTCTCTTAGGCAGCATGTGTGGGATCTTCAGCTGGAGAGATCAGGCAGGGTCTCTCACATAGAACACATCCTGCAGAGCCAACACCACACTCAACCCCACATCTACTGTGAGCATATATAATAAGCAAGCATCAGCAGGTGCTTAGCTTAGGGACTGTTTTAAAAGTAAAATAGAAGGATTATAATGATCCACAGGATTCTGTGCCTTGTGAACCCAAGGCCCTAATTTGTAGTGCCAAGAGTTCAGATAAGCCTGAGGCGCTTAAACTGTCTTATTTCTCTAACCTGGTTCATGGTTTGTGGTGGGAAATCCTCACAGGAAAATGAACATATGTTTTTACAACTATTAGCAGCATCTTTATTCAGAAGTCATTACTTCAATGCAGACCAGGATGCTGAGGCACAGAAAAATTAGGCATGGGGCTCTCGAGCCGGTGCAAACACAGCGTCAATGTGGACCAGGATGCAGAGATGTACACTTGTCAACTTTCTCCTGACACCTCCTACTCAGCTGACCTTTGAGATAATCACTGTGAAATATCTGGCAACTCCCAGGTTTCCAATTAGAATTTCAACATCAAAGACTTATCCAAATTGCCTATGTCTCATATGGGGCCAAACAACCCGTCACTCTTCTACCGTAACTATTATCATGAGCTGATCTCTGTCCTCAATTTCCAGCCCAGAAGGCCAGCACAGAGCACCACTGTTTGTGCACCTATGCTAATGGGCTGGGTGAATCCATCACATTGATGTCATCAAAGAGTGCCTGACCTGTGCTCAGAATAAAGTTGAGTAAATTTATCTCTGTCCTTAGGGTCTCACTTGGATGTAAGAAATCATCAGGAGACAGGCACAGGGACGAGGAGTGAGGGGGATGTAGCCCCTGTATTTTTGAATCTTTCAGGCTTTAGGGGGTAGCACCTGTGTCTGAAATTATTTTCACCATTTTCAGAAAATAGCTTCATACCCAAGTTGGAGTGATACACCCTGTAGTTTCATCCCTGAGGAGATGGGAGTAGCAGAAGGTCAGTTGAAAGATAAGGCCATTCTAGACACATTGTGAGATCCTTTCTCAACAAGTAAGAAAATAAAAACAGAGAGTGGAAGAAAATAGAAAAGAAGGAAGAAGGGAAGGAAGTAAGGGAGAGAGGGAAAATCCAAGAGGAGAAAAAGGGAAGGGAAAGATCTGGGGAAGGTGAGACTTGGGAGACAAGAGAAGCCCCCGCTCACTCTTATGAGAACCTAGAGAAAGAAGAGAGGACGTGAAAGGAGAATGGTAAGATTCAAAGAACACCCCCAACCCATGATGGCCCCAAGAGAAAACTCACCAGAGTTACCACATACAGCAACATGCCGTGGATAAACCATAACTTCACCGGGTGCTTGAGGGTGGAGGGAATTTCTGTAGTGAGAAAGTGCTGAATAAGAACCCATGCAAAGACTCCCACTAAGAAGGAGGGCAGCCCTGCCAGCAGCAGCCACAGGACAGCCATGACCCAGATGCTCCACAGCCCCCAGCAGCTGTTGCCTGGGGACCTGACTTCAGAACTTGTGTGAAGAGAACCTGATCCTGTTTTAATACTGTTGCCTCCACCCTCTCCTTCCAGAGTATGTCTGGCAGAGTGACCTGACTTGTATTCCAGAACTGCACAGAAGCCAGCCAATGAGAGGCAGAGAAATCTTCTCAGAAAAAAAAAAAAAGATCGAGAAATCTCTCCTATCCTCTAAGAAGAAACCTAGAATGGGGCTCCAGAGTTTAGACTCTTACAATCATCCCAGCTTCTGTGGGTCCCAAGAAGAGGTCTGACAAGGTTTCACAGGCCTAAAGGCCTGACACTTCATCTGTATGAATGGCATGCAGCTCCTTCACAAAAGAGCACAGGGTTAAATGAACAAGGCACTTCTCATCACAACCCTGTGCTTTACTACCCTTCAATGTTTATGGACACAACACAGGATGCAGAGATCTGAGGAGACTCTTCTCATTACAGTCATCAGTCAATGGTCAGGAAATGATCAGCAGGTAAATTAAAGCACCTGTCAACAAGATTGACAACCTGATCCCAAGACTCACATAGTACAAGGAGAGAGTTGAAATCCCCATGTTGTCCTCTGACCTCCACACATGTGCTGTGGTAAGCAAATACACACACAGACACAGACACAGACACAGACACAGACACAGACACAGACACAGACACAGACACAGACACACACACACACACACACACACACACACACACACACACACATACACAGAGAGAGAGAGAGAGAGAGAGAGAGAGAGAGAGAGAGAGAGAGAGAGAGACTGAAACACACATGAGTAAGTTTACTTTTTTAGTAAACCATGACAACCAGCATCAGGGCTGGCAGGATGGCTCAGCAGGCCCCTGCCACACAAGCCTGGTGAACTCAGATCAATCCTCAGGATCCACATTAAAATGTCAGATGCCACAGTTTTTGTCTGCACTGCCAACTACACTACTGTGAAATGGGAGACAGAGACAGGAGACCACGGCCTTCACAGAAATGGGAGGAACAATAAGAATGAGCCTGCTCTGACACAAGGTGAGAGCCAGCTCTGGAAAGAAGCCTTTGATCTCCACATGCACATGCGACACAGCATTGCTCACACTCACAAACATGCGTCACACGTGCAAGTGACTAATTTTTAAAAGAGAAACAGGTTCCCTTGCTGCCTTTGAGAATCACTTCATTGACCAGTATCTTCAGTGAGGGAGATGAAAGCTATTTCAGAGAAAATGGAGCTAGGAAACAAAACTGAGTGCCTATTCTAACAAAATAGATTTTAAAGTAAAACTATTCATAAGAGATAAAGTAGGACACTTCTTCTTTATTAAGGCAACAATGCATCAATAGTAAATTATAATTCTAACTGTTTTTTTTTTTTGTCTTTGAGACATGGTTTCTCTGTGTGGCTTTGAAGACTGTCCTGTAACTTGCTCTATAGACGAGTGTGGCTTCAAACTCCCAGAGATCTGCCTGCCTCTGCCTCCCAAGTGCTGGCAGAGTGTCACCACTGCCTGGCTACAATTCTAATTTTGTATGCCCCAAATCCAGGTAGTCCTAATTTCATAGAAACAATACCAGTATATATGAAACAATACCAGTATATATGAAGCCTCACATTAACCCCAATACAGTAATAGTGGGGCGATTTCAATGTTCCACAATGGACAATAGATAAGTCATCTGACCAAAAAGAAATACAGAAACATTAGGGTTTGATGACATTCTAGATCAAATGGATACAAGTAATAACTAGAACATTCTTCTCAAACACTGCAGAATACATGATCTTGGCCTTTTTCTGAAGTAGAACTTATATTAGGACACAAAGCAAAACTCAGGAAGAGAGGGAAATGAATCTTGTATTCTATCTGACCAGAACTAAATAAAGCTAGAAATCATTAGCAAGAACAAATACAGAAAGCACACAAATTCATGGAGATGAAACAACTCAGTATGATTATGAAGAGGTTATTGAAGAAATTGGTAATTTTCTTCAATAGGAAATAAAACCTTCCTAGCATCGAATGAAAATGAAAGCACAGCATATGAAAAGAATTCAAACCACTCTGGAATTAAGGCTTGAAATTGGGAAATGGAACTTCATAATTTTTAAAAAAAATTCTATACAGCAAAAGAAATGTTAATTCTATTGAAGAGACAACCTAAAGAATAGGAGACTTGGAAAATATTTGACTGAAAATTCATATCCATAATATGCAAAGTATTAAAAAACTGCACAGAAGCAAATTAAAAGAAATATGCTATCTGCCCTCAAGACACTCCAGCACCCTTGCTTCACAAACCAAGTTCCTCACCCACTGCCACCCCTTCCCATGGCATTGTCCACCAGTGCTGCCAGAACCCCACTGCCACACTGGGCAGTTACTCCCTGCTCAGGTGCAGGCCATGCCAGTCAGAGCAACATGTGCATGTCACACCACTCAGAAGAACAGCTTTAGAACCATTCAGTCAGAAGAACAGGTGCAGGCCACACAAGCTAGAAAAACATACCACACCAGCCAGGACAGATAAACAGACTCAGGTAGACAAGAGGTCATGACAGCCACCAAACTCCAGGCCACAGTCCAGGAAGAGACTACCTACTGGACTAGAAACCACACCCATACTAGCCTCCAGACAGAGGGGTGTCCCTCATGAAATACATCCACTGCTCAGTGCCACCTGACACACATTATCCCCAATCCCCACCACACCTCATCACTGTGTCCTAACCCCCAACTCTGGTGGGACCCTCTGCTGGAACAAAGGCCATGCTTGCCACCAGAAGTCCAGCCCCCAACTTAGATAGAGACTCCCTGCTGGACAAAGTGCCAGAAATTAATGCTCAAAAACCAGAAGTCCACGAGGAAAAAAAAATCAAAGAACAGAACACCCATCTAACAAAGACAAACTCTGATGTTGCATCTATAACCCATATTCATCCCACACCCAGATGCCTAGATGACAGTGTAAAAACACAACCAACAACAGCCAGGGCAATATAGTATCATCAGAGCCCAACACCTGAATGTCTCAACACAGCTGAAGCATAAGAAAATGCCCTTAAAGTAACTGTATGAAGATGATAGGGGTTGTTAAAAAGGAAATAAATAATCTCTGAAGGAGATCCAGGAAATTACATATGAAACAATTGTAGGAAATGAATAAATCCTTTAAACCAAACAAAGAAAATAAACAAACAGTTGAAGGAAATGAATGAAACTGATTGAGACCTTAAAATGGAAATATAAGCAATGGAAAAATCAGAAAGTGAGGGAATTCTGAAACTGGAAAGTCTAGGTAAGTGAACTGAAATTACAGACACAAGCATCACAATACAAGAGATGGAGGAGAGAATCCCAGGCATTGAAGAAGCCATAGAAGAAATGGATGCATCTGTCAAAAAATGTTAAATTTAAAATATTCCCGACACAAAACATCCAGGGAATTTGCGACACTATGAAAAGACCAAACCTAAGAATAGTAGGAATAGAAGAAGGAGAAGAATCTGATCTCAAAGGCCAAGGAAATAATTTTTAATGAAATCATAGAGGAAAATTTCCTAACCTAAAGAATGACTTGCCCATAAAGATACAAGAAGCTGACAGAACACCAAATAGATTGGACTAGAAAAGAAAGTTCCCTAGCCACATAATAATCAAAACACTTAAAATGCAGAACAGAAAAGAAAATTAAAGGTTTCAAGGGGATAAGGCCAGGTAATATATAAATGCATACCAATTAGAATTACTCACAGCTTTTCAACAGAGACAGTGAAAGACAGAGGGCTTTGACAGATGTTGCAGACTTGAAGAAACCACAGATGCCAACCCAGACTACTATACACAGAAAAACTTGCAATCAACATAAATGGAGAAAACAAGATATCCAATTACAAAGTCAAATATAAACAGTATATGTCCAGTAATCCATCCACACTGGGTGGAAATCCATAGATACTAGGTGGAAAACTGTAAGTTACCTCATTCATGAAATTGCAGGAAACGAATAATCTCACATCAGAAAAAAAAAGGGAAGGGAAACACTCACCAACAAATTCACATACTTACTACCATCTACACACAGACCACAATAATAAAATAACAGGAATTAACAATCTTCATTCATTAACATCATCCAATATCAATGGTTTCAATTCCCCAATAAAAAGACACAGGCTAACAGAATGGATGCAAAAACAAGATCCAGTCTTCTTCTGCATATAAAAGAAACACCTCAACATCAAAGATCTACAATACTTCAGAGATAATGGCTGGTAAAAGATTCTCCAAGCATATGGACACAAGAAGCAGGTATAGCTATTCTAATATCTAACAAAATAGACTTCCAACAAAAATTAATCAGTAGAGATAGGGATAGGATGCTTCATACTCACCAAAGAAAAAATCCACCAGGATGATGTTTCAACTCTTAATATCTATGCCTCAAACACAGGGCGTCCATGTTTGTAAAAGAAACATTCCTGATGTGGGAGGTCCTTCGAAATGCTACAAACAAGTGTTGCTTTCATTGGTTGATGAATGAAGCTGATGTGGCCTTGGACAGGCAGGATTTATCTAGGAGGGAATTCTGAACAAAGAGTCAGGAAAAAG